>NC_081210.1:30960207-30967707 GCF_902713425.1 Acipenser ruthenus
TTATAATTGCAGACTTTATTGCATTCTCCAGACTAAAAATCTGCTTTCAAACCTTGTCCAGATCAATATCTGAAGAGTAATGTTGTCAGACTTGCAGACAGTCAGCTGGTATATCCTGAATGTATTTAGTGACACATGGCTGAAGTACAGGTTCACATGCTTTAGTTTTTCGCACAGAATTCTGGAATTTCAGAAGCGATACAATTGCCTCTGTATTAGAAGTCAGTGCAAGTGGTTCAGACAATGCTTAATGAGCGAAGCATCTTAATTAAAACGTTTATCTCAGACAATGCAGCAGTGATAGCATTTCTTTATAAATTGCATTGCTGCTGGGTTGAGAATCCTAAATCTTTTAATAGACACATTGTCCTTCAAGCTGAAATATCACCTGCAGAAACTGCATTTAGGGGCATCCTGTTACAAACAGTATATTGTACAAAACATCTGTCATGTGCCTTTAAAGAACCTAAGAATCTCTACAAAGCATGCATTCTGAAAAAAACAAAAACACGTATGTTAAGTCACAAAAAGGAACCGAATCATTATAAATGTCTCTGTGAAAGTCAGTTGGCTGTATGCTTTTTTTTTCTTTTTCTTTACAGGTTTTGAAGTTAACTAAGTGGCTTCCTGCAGCAGACATCCAGCTTGGTGAGTGGAACTGCAGCCACTCATCAGTCAGAATCACACAGCGATCAGTGGAGAGAATCCAGCCCTGGAGGACAGGCAGTGACATTTCACTGAAGCTGCTGCTTCTTAAAAACATGAACCTCATTAACTTTCTCAATCACTAGGCTTCTGCTGGTCTGTTCTTTTTGTTTTTAAATATAGATCCCATTTGTGCTTCCATACATTTCCTCTTGAGCGTGCCTTGAAGCCTGGCTTGGAGGGACCCCCCTCTCAGGGGATGAGAGAAGTCTCCATGCCTGAATGCATAATCACGGTTTGCTGCTAAGTGTGGGAGCTATGCTTCCATCTGCCGCTGGGACTGACTTGAAAGCAATTTCAAATCAGACTCGTTCATTTCTACCAGCAGCAGATCGACATCAAGACTATTTCAGTAGGACTGCCAGCCCCAATCATGATCGCGGGCTGGCAGAACTCAATCTCCCGCAGCTCCCACTGGTGGTGGCAGTTACCTGATGAAGGACACGAGAGTCAGGTTTCAAATGTCTGGCTGCAGTCCCACTTTGATACTGGAATAAGATGAGGTTGAGTTTTACACACTGGTTTCATGGTGCAGATGGAAATGGGGCTTAAGACTGCTTACAAAGGGGACTGGTGCCAACTGCCAATTGTGCTGGATTGTGTGGTAGTTGATGTGATCAGGATTAGTGTCCACTGAGGACGTCCCACCTTCTAGCCATCAAGAATATCAATGCATTTTCTAACATTATTTATAGATATGAAACAGATACTTTATATCATGCACATTTGCACAATGGTTTACATTAGGTGGTAAACCTGGTAAATAGTGCTATAAGCAGAATTAGCATTAGATAATAATAATTAAAAACCCAACAAATGACAGGATATTAAAAAGGTCAGAAATAAACTGTAGATGGTATAAAGTATAATTCATTATTATGAAGCCTATTTGGACAGATCAATCAGTTTTTCCATCGTTGATCTTGACCTTTTGCACTAGTAATAAATAAAGCCTTGGTTAACAAAGCCATATGAAAGCGTTAGCAGTAAGGCTTTCTTTAGAGCCCATCAGTGTGTTTTCCTTTGTTGTAAATCACAATGAAGCACGGATTTCTTTCTGAGATAGGCATTTGTTGCTGCCTCTTGTTAATGGGGTTTTAAAGGCCCCTGCAAATTCAATTGATTCATTATTTCTTTTCAACGCTTGTTTCAGCCGAGACTGTGGAAGACAGACTTGAGATCGAAGATAGACAGAGTCTATGATGAAAATAAGATACCAAAATTGAGTTTGAGAAATGTTAAAAATGAGCCCAGCTGTGACATTTTCAACTTCATATGAGCAGTCTCTGGAATCTATAATTTTTGTCAGAGAAATCCATTATATTCAACAAGTACAGTAAAGGTTGGCAGTGTATACCACATATACACAATCATGTACAGTAAAGGGTATACCACATATACACAATCATGTTTCATTTTAGTTTTACCATTACCAGCACTGGAGCCATGTACTCGGTACAGATATAAATAGAATTGTAATTATGGCATTTGGGGCAGTATCCCCAACTCCATCATTTTGCTCACAATAGTAAGGTGCTCCGCTTCTAAAAGTTTCCGACAGTAAAAGCACTTCAAAGTGTAATAAAGCACAGTGAAAGCATGGTGAAGCACAGCAAAGTGTAATAAAGCACAGTGAAAGCATGGTGAAGCACAGCAAAGTGTAATAAAGCACAGTGAAAGCATGGTGAAGCACAGCAAAGTGTAATAAAGCACAGTGAAAGCATGGTGAAGCACAGCAAAGTGTAATAAAGCACAGTGAAAGCATGGTGAAGCACAGCAAAGTGTAATAAAGCACAGTGAAAGCATGGTGAAGCACAGCAAAGTGTAATAATGCACAGTGAAAGCATGGTGAAGCACAGCAAAGTGTAATAAAGCACAGTGAAAGCATGGGTAAGCACAGCAAAGTGTAATAAAGCACAGTGAAAGCATGGTGAAGCACAGCAAAGTGTAATAAAGCACAGTGAAAGCATGGTGAAGCACAGCAAAGTGTAATAAAGCACAGTGAAAGCATGGTGAAGCACAGCAAAGTGTAATAAAGCACAGTGAAAGCATGGTGAAGCACAGCAAAGTGTAATAAAGCACAGTGAAAGCATGGTGAAGCACAGCAAAGTGTAATAAAGCACAGTGAAAGCATGGTGAAGCACAGCAAAGTGTAATAATGCACAGTGAAAGCATGGTGAAGCACAGCAAAGTGTAATAAAGCACAGTGAAAGCATGGTGAAGCACAGCAAAGTGTAATAAAGCACAGTGAAAGCATGGGTAAGCACAGGCAAGCATTAAAGCAAACATACATCTAAAATTGGAAAGCCGGGATGCCTAATGGTCATTATAAGCTGGCATGAGACCAACGTCTGAGCATTTCTGCTCTTTATGGGATTTATTTAACGTGGATATTTATGTGTAAACTACAGCAAAAAAAGAAGTTCATTGAAATGTACGTAGCGAAAGAAATTCTACATTTTGTCCATCTTATTTGTGCTGAACTCATAAAACACTGATTTTTTTGAGCCCTTCCAGTAAAGTGAACCCTGTTGTGATTATTAACTGTGCCATTAAATGAACTCTTCAGTGTGTTAATGGGATATACTTGAGGCTAATTAAGCAGCTTTAATTATGAATATTGCAAAAAAAAAAGAGGCATAAGGTAATTTTATTACACAGCAGCCATGCACATCTTGGAATTGAATTTCGAATGCATTTGAACGTTACAAGGATCACTGAGAGCACATTGCACCATTTATTCAGATATTTGCCAACCATGGCCTCAAAAGTTTCAATTACTGAAGAGCCAGAGGCGAGCCATTTTTAAATGAGTTCCCAACCGTTATTGTTTTAATTTTAATTCATGACATTTCATTTAGCTTATGAGAGACTATATATATATATATATATATGCTGTATGCCTCAGCATCCTCTGAGTTCTCTTAGCTGAATGAGTACCACATTGCTCTCTCTTTTTTCTGTCTTGCCTCGCTAATTTATTCATTGCCTTTTGTTTTTTGCCTAGACCTGCACTCTCTTTGATGATTTTCTTCATCAGATTTGCAGTTGTCATCTAATGAGGTTTCCTGCCTTGTCTGTCAGGACAGGACTGTGAGTGCTGCTGCCGGTCCATTCCCTGCAGCTGTGTCAGCTCACCGGAGAGGTAGGCCCTGCGTGATGCTTTACATGCAGTTACTGTGCGTTTACATGGGAGTTACTAAGTAAATACCTGTGTGCTTACACACAATCACAATGTCCAATAGAACCTTAACCATAACCATTTTCTGATACAATTGCATTCTTGCAAAAAGATGTACACATTAGGTACATTGTAAGTATGCATACTAACATTGTAATTGTGTGTGTAAGCGCACAGGTATTTACTAAGTAACTACCATGTAAATACACAGTAATTAGAGACACGTAAAAATGCATTTCTGGCGCTCATTTTATACACTAGAAGTACACATCATAAACATTACACTTTGTCACTTTGGAAAAAGCATCATAACTGTTACAGAGACTCGGTTATACTTGTTAATCGACACATACTTACTAGCGCCCAACATTTTGTATTTCTTTTGTAACCGATTGAATCATTTTAGAAGTGTGAAGATTGCATTTCTGGACACTCAACATGCAAGTAAATTATTGTTAGTTTTTATTGTATGTATTCTCTAAAGAGTGTAACAGGGACAGCTCAACATCAGCAGTTATTTTAGATAAGGAAATTAGTCCTTTCAATATTTCTTTAAGTTATAAAAGCAAAGCAATTGAGAAAGGAATTAGTGAATACTGCAGCCTGCTAGTAAAATAAAGAGAGTTTCAGAGAACTAATCTAAACTAAGAGTTTCTTGATCATGTGCCACTATAGTACAGCCAAGACATTCAGAATAAGGTAAATCCTAGTGCTGTGGCATGACATTTGGATGCAGTCTAAATGTACTTGTTCTCAAGTTGTGAATAATGCATGCCTCTGTTTAATTGTTGGATTGTGTATGCCTGCCAAGGACTGTGCATTTTTAACTGATCTGCAGCTGCCTCCGACACAGGCTCCCTGTTAATGAGATAGGATATCTCAGCGGACTTTACTGTAGAAATATTGTCTTTAATAAATACAAAAATTCGCATTGATGCAGATAAAAAAAAAGCTCAATCATGGTGTTTAGTCATGCAAGATGTAAGCTTTGAGCAAGAAAACGATGCGATAAAAGCTACTATAAATAATCCAGTTGCTCTGCTTGTTATTGATGAGGCTGGAGCTTGTATGTTGGTGAACTTTTAAAATGGAACTAAATTTCCCAAGCCAAAGTTACAAAGAAATAAAAGTATCTCTCGACGGTATCAGCAGACAGATTTCAGAGTTCCTGCAGGGCATTGTTCAAGCTTGCACCAGACTATAAAACAGAAGCTTCATTTCTGCGATGTTGCACCGGGCTCTTGCAGTTTTATCAAGTCTTTGCTTTCTTGAGAGACTGGAAATCTGCTACCAAATAAATATGTTGTATCTGTTCTATCTGTTCTCCCTGTTCTCTCTGTTCTCTCTGTTCTCTCTGTTCTCTCTGTTCTATCTGTTCTATCTGTTCTATCTGTTCTCTCTGTTCTCTCTGTTCTATCTGTTCTATCTGTTCTCTCTGTTCTCTCTATTCTATCTGTTCTATCTGTTCTCTCTGTTCTCTTTGTTCTCTCTGTTCTCCCTGTTCTATCTGTTCTCTCTGTTCTCTGTTCTCCCTGTTCTATCTGTTCTCTCTGTTCTCTCTGTTCTCTCTGTTCTCCCTGTTCTATCTGTTCTCTCTGTTCTCTCTGTTCTCTCTGTTCTCTCTGTTCTCTCTGTTCTATATGTTCTCTCTGTTCTCTCTGTTCTCTCTGTTCTATCTGTTCTATATGTTCTCTCTGTTCTCTCTGTTCTATCTGTTCTCTCTGTTCTATCTGTTCTCTCTGTTCTCTGTTCTCTCTGTTCTCTCTGTTCTCTCTGTTCTCTCTGTTCTCTCTGTTCTATCTGTTCTCTCTGTTCTCTCTGTTCTATCTGTTCTCTCTGTTCTCTCTGTTCTCTCTGTTCTCTCTGTTCTATCTGTTCTATCTGTTCTCTCTATTCTCTCTGTTCTCTCTGTTCTCTCTGTTCTCCCTGTTCTCTCTGTTCTCTCTGTTCTCTCTGTTCTCTCTGTTCTATCTGTTCTCTCTGTTCTCTCTGTTCTCTCTGTTCTCTCTGTTCTATCTGTTCTATCTGTTCTCTCTGTTCTATATGTTCTCTCTGTTCTATCTGTTCTATCTGTTAAGGAGAAAGTTACCTGCAGTATTAAATGTACTTACATGATTTTAAAGAATCCATTACAGCCTACTGCCTTTATGGGGATATATTTACAGCTGCAGCCGAATGAATAATTATCAGAAGTCCTTTTAAGTTAGATAAGCCTCTTTCTACTGACTTTAATGAGGTGCAATTGACTTTAATTAGGCAGTGTTTCATGATGCAATGCCACATACCTGAGACATTAAGCATGGCTGCTAATTAGGCTAAATGGACATCTGGAGAAGAAGGAATTACTCTGTTTATTGAATAAAGCCCTTAGCTTTTCATGCACTATATTCATTTGTTAAGGCTGTTCACTGTTTTGTTTTTTTTAACAAGCTAGTTATTACAGTTATTTTAGCAATACAACTGTTAAAAGCAAGGAGCATGATGATTCTGTACTTGCCTCATATTGCATTTCAGTGGAAGGAGTTTTTCTGCAGGGTTTTTGCCTCTTTTACATCATTTTGAAGTCGTGTTTATTTCTTGAAGTTCTGATTTTTAGGAGAATACAGGTGGCAGAGCTTCAGCTCCAGGGCCCCTAATCTATGGAATGATCTGCCTAGTTCTGGAAGGGAAGCACTGACTGTTGCAGCTTTTAAAACCACACTAAAGACACATTTTAATAATTGATCTCATTTATCATAAAATCATTGTGCTTTTCTTTCTCTCGTTTCTGTTTCTTCTATTGTCTTATGTTTTGACTGCTTTATTGTATTCTCTGCTTTTTATGGCTTACTGTCACTGTTTGTATAGCTGTCAATATACTGTTTTGTCCATGTAAAGCGCTTTGAAGCAATTTATTGTGAAAGGCGCTATATTAAATAAATATTGATGAATTTTCAGATCTCTGCAGCACTGCGGTCTCTCTGTTTTGTGTATTATGTTTTTATTAATTTCAAAGACAATACAATAAATACATGATATATATTTGCACCTAAACACTCAGATGCAAATGACAGCTCAGCACAAAGAGAGGACCATTACCCCCTTATATAACGCTGGTGTGTTGATGTAGTGCGAACCAACAGGAATGTATCATCCACAATATTTGTGTTGCTACTTTAAACACACACACATGCTTCCCAGAAGCTCAGCAGGCTTTTGATGAACAAATGTTTTGCCCTGAACAAAAAAATCCTCCCCCAATATCAGCATGTTCAATTAGGCTTACAATGTTTTGCAGCCTTGAACACACGCTGTTGGGTAATTTGGCCCTAATTAGGATTTCTAGCACGCATTCGTTTCAGTGGCAGTGCCAGCAGCAGTCCACTAAAACGAAGCACTATTTAAGAGACCTGAAGGAGCTGTAACAATGTTGCCAATTAAGTTTTTTTTCAGAGTGCTCAGACTGTTGCATGATTAGAAGAAGAAGAATAAAGGCAGAATCCTTTCTAACGCTGGAAAGTTTTGTGACTCACTTCCTTAAACCATGGTTTTGTAAGCCAGCTCTTCCGAGATTTTTCAATTATGTATTTGAAATCACTCAATGCATTGGACAATGGATCCCTCCCACAAGCACT
>NC_081210.1:30972707-30997707 GCF_902713425.1 Acipenser ruthenus
TCACACAGCACTGGCTTCATGATACATCACACAGCACTGGCTTCATGATACATCACACAGCACTGGCTTCATGATACATCACACAGCACTGGCTTCATGGTACATCACACAGCACTGGCTTCATGATACATCACACAGCACTGGCTTCATGGTACATCACACAGCACTGGCTTCATGATACATCACACAGCACTGGCTTCATGATACATCACACAGCACTGGCTTCATGATACATCACACAGCACTGGCTTCATGATACATCACACAGCACTGGCTTCATGATACATCACACAGCACTGGCTTCATGGTACATCACACAGCACTGGCTTCATGGTACATCACACAGCACTGGCTTCATGATACATCACACAGCACTGGCTTCATGATACATCACACAGCACTGGCTTCATGATACATCACACAGCACTGGCTTCATGATACATCACACAGCACTGGCTTCATGATACATCACACAGCACTGGCTTCATGATACATCACACAGCACTGGCTTCATGATACATCACACAGCACTGGCTTCATGGTACATCACACAGCACTGGCTTCATGGTACATCACACAGCACTGGCTTCATGATACATCACACAGCACTGGCTTCATGATACATCACACAGCACTGGCTTCATGGTACATCACACAGCACTGGCTTCATGATACATCACACAGCACTGGTTTCATGATACATCACACAGCACTGGCTTCATGATACATCACACAGCACTGGCTTCATGGTACATCACACAGCACTGGCTTCATGATACATCACACAGCACTGGCTTCATGGTACATCACACAGCACTGGCTTCATGATACATCACACAGCACTGGCTTCATGGTACATCACACAGCACTGGCTTCATGGTACATCACACAGCACTGGCTTCATGGTACATCACACAGCACTGGCTTCATGATACATCACACAGCACTGGCTTCATGGTACATCACACAGCACTGGCTTCATGGTACATCACACAGCACTGGCTTCATGGTACATCACACAGCACTGGCTTCATGATACATCACACAGCACTGGCTTCATGATACATCACACAGCACTGGCTTCATGGTACATCACACAGCACTGGCTTCATGGTACATCACACAGCACTGGCTTCATGATACATCACACAGCACTGGCTTCATGATACATCACACAGCACTGGCTTCATGGTACATCACACAGCACTGGCTTCATGGTACATCACACAGCACTGGCTTCATGGTACATCACACAGCACTGGCTTCATGGTACATCACACAGCACTGGCTTCATGATACATCACACAGCACTGGCTTCATGGTACATCACACAGCACTGGCTTCATGATACATCACACAGCACTGGCTTCATGGTACATCACACAGCACTGGCTTCATGATACATCACACAGCACTGGCTTCATGATACATCACACAGCACTGGCTTCATGATACATCACACAGCACTGGCTTCATGGTACATCACACAGCACTGGCTTCATGGTACATCACACAGCACTGGCTTCATGATACATCACACAGCACTGGCTTCATGGTACATCACACAGCACTGGCTTCATGATACATCACACAGCACTGGCTTCATGGTACATCACACAGCACTGGCTTCATGATACATCACACAGCACTGGCTTCATGGTACATCACACAGCACTGGCTTCATGGTACATCACACAACACTGGCTTCATGGTACATCACACAGCACTGGCTTCTCTTCAGTTGTGTTCCTCATGCATTGTTTTAATCTCAGTGAGACAGGCTCTAAATGTGTGCTGTTATTACTGTCAAGCTCATGCTTTGTACTTACTGGTCTGGATTGGATTTCTTTGGCATAAAGAGGTTTTAGGAATTCCGAATCCCCTTCTAGTTTCAGCCCCTTTTCAGTGATACGCAGGTGACCCATACCATCCTGAAACAAGAGGGAGGCGAAGTTATTATTCTCATGCTCATTAACAATGGGATCAGACCATGCTTGCAGGGTTATATAAGACAGTTACAATGTACTTCATGTCTAAATCTCTTTGTGTGATATATGTAAGTACACACTTCACAAAAGGGTAAGGGAAAGGGTTACATTTATAGTTACAAAATATTATGCACAAAGACATTAAGTGCATTATAACTCTGCATAATAACATTGTAATTGTGAGTAAGCACACATGTATTTACTAAGTAACTACCCTGTAAATACATAGTAATTAGAGACACTGCATGTAAAGTTTCCGAAAAAATGAAAAAAAAAACAAAAGTAGCAACAAAAACGTTTAAATGGATAAAACCCCAGTGGAGAGTTTTGCTTTCATATACAGTAATGTGAGCTGCAGTCATGAGTGGGGCTTCCACTTCAGTGTATAAAATCCAAGGTGTGAGCATTAACACATGGAGATGAAGCTCTGTGACCCCTGGGACAAACACTTACAGTATGACACATGACCTCCACCTGCCATGCTGCATCGGGGAATTCCTCTAAACTCTGCATTACAATACGACGAAGAATCTGCAGCAGAGCATGCCAGCAAAGGAAAGTAGATATATATATATATACACAAAATGCATTTCAAAACATTCACATGTTAAAAGGCAGCAGTGTGGAGTAGTGGTTAGGGCTCTGGACTCTTGACCGGAGGGTTGTGGGTTCAATCCCCAGTGGGGGACACTGCTGTTGTACCCTTGAGCAAGGTACTTTACCTAGATTGCTCCAGTAAAAACCCAACTGTATAAATGGGTAATTGTATGTAAAAATAATGTGATATCTGTATAATGTGATACCTTGTAACAATTGTAAGTCGCCCTGGATAAGGGCGTCTGCTAAGAAATAAATAATAATAATAATAAAAATTATTCATTGATTCTGACTGTCAGTCCTTTGACTTGAATGTAGTGCCAAAGTAATTTCAGTCCATTGGTGTACATTCCCACTGACCTTTTGAAGTTTAAAAAAGCTTTTCAAGGGAGATTATATAAGATGACGCTTTTATGTTATTTTCTGTTTGTTTCTTTTCTTCTTCTTAACTGTATTTAGTGATCTTTTTTCATCAGAGAAGCTGGGTCCATCAATGTGATAGCCTCATACCAAACACTCCCCTCAAGCAGCTACAAGACTTGCCACACAGTCTACAACTCAGAGCTCAAGATAAATGGAATGTATTGTATGTTCTGAAGAGAGTATTTATTTCTACTCATCCAAAATGAAGATCTATTTGACTTGTGGGAATCCCAGATTGATGGTGGCGTTGCTCTCTCACTGAAGTGAGTTCCCATCTTGGGGATTACACCTCCATTAGTTTTCAGTTTCTTCCTGTTCCCTTCAATACAGTCAGTGCTTCCTCAAGCTTACTTTCAGTACACACAGATTGTGCACACGGTCTAATGCTTCACAGAATGCCAAACAGAACTCGCTAACACTTTACATGCAGTGTCTCTAATTCCTGTGTATTTACAGAGCAGTTACTTAGTAAATACATGTGTGCTTACACATCATTACAATGTTATGATGCATAGTTACAATGCACTTCATGTGTGAATCTTTTTGCATGATATATGTAAGTACACAATTGTATCAGAAAAGAGTTAGGGATAGGGTTAGGTTTAGGGTGACTATGCATGATAACATTGTAATGATGTGTAAGCACACATGTATTTACTAAGAAACTGCTCTGTAAATACACAGGAATTAGAGACTCTTCATGCAAAGTGTTACCAAAGCTTATTTCATCAAACCCTCAGGTGTACGGAATGGAGGCTAACATTCAGCCCTACGGAGACTCTGGCCCTTCCAGATTCAATATGCAGGTGTGTCTGTAGAGTCTGCTTGTGTATTACCTCCCATGGAAGCACTTTGGGAATGTTTTGTATTTAATAGAAATGAAAGGAAATGCCACTTGTGATGATAATAAAACGTTGCTGCTGGTCTTCTGTATTGAAACAGTGCATGCTAACCTGTCTATTCCAGACAGGACACATTGCTACAGCTGCTGCTGCTGCTCAAGGCTAGTGTGACTTTCTTTAAAAAAATAAAATGCACAAAATGTAATTGTATCTAATGCATTGCTTTATGTCATGTCTGCTTTAATTAAATTCTGCATTTTAAATGAATCATCCAAACCCCCTGCTTTATTAACACACAGAGAATAATGAGGCTACTTGCGGTTAACGTTCGAAACAGAAAATGTTAAAGTTGGCTGGACCTGCAGTCGTAACAAAAAGTCTTGCATTTGTATTGTCTAAAGCCCCGGCTTTAGTTATTAAAGATATTGCTTAGAAATAGCGTCTGTGCTGACTCCTGATCAGCTAATGTAGTGGCAGTTTCAAAGCCATCTTGAATGAATCAGCATGGTTATGTATAGTTCCAATGTACTTAATGTGCCAATCCTTTTGCATGATATAACCCTAACCCTAACCCTTTTCTGATACAATTGTGTACTTGCATGTATTTACTAAGTAACTAGCAAGTCCCAGCCGTATGTGAGGAGTGTTCCACCCTTCACAAGATCATTCTAATACAGCACCAGCGCTCTACAGGGTTAAACTGCTGTATTAACACAGAAGAGAGAGCAGATGCCATGCTTCAGGGGTGTGGTATCATACATGTGATAACATGTGGCTGCGTGTGCTTACCATGTTACAGGTCTACAGTCCAGTTCCTAGATAACAAGCTCTCTGTCCTACTGCGTGTGGATGGCCTGTATATTTGTACTCCTCCATCGGGCTGCACTGTCTTTATATGCAGCATCCCTTTTCATATTCCTTTTGTAATACAACGCTGATTTCATCTGCACTTTGAGATGGAATGGAAATGAAATGCTAATGGCTGATTCATCTCTTTAAATCTGATTGAAATCTTCAAAGATGGAGAAAGTGCCAGTTCTTGTCCAGCTAATGAATGCAGCATGCCTTCTAGTAAAAAGCTGCACCTCTTCCTATTCAATTAGCATGAAAAACTCACAGTGCAGCCTCTCTTCATCTCTGCCAATCCAAATATAGGAAGAGCTTCATTACTGCTCATTGGTGCACTTTGGCTACCAATCACTGTCAGCGTTTATAGACTTCTAATTAGCAAAACATTAACATGGGCAACAGCAAACAGCCAATCAGAGGCCTGGGTTAACTGCATTTGACAGTGATTGATTTGTGAATAGGTGGGCCAATCCATCAGCTTGCATCAGTCCATTTGTTTCCCTGGGCTTGTAATTGATCCAAATCGGGTTATTATCATTGTTTAACATTGCGATCCCTGTTGCTAATTACCACTGTGAGGCAGCCACCTCACATGCATAGAGGTTTGGTACTGGCATATATATGTGTAGATATCAACATCAACAGAAGAGAGCTCTTAGAACAGGTAGCATTAATTCAAGATGAGTACGTGTATCGCAACATTCATTTCTAATCTCCCGTCTAGGCTTGTCCAGGTTTAAAGGGGCTGAATAGATATGCTCAGGGTGCTGGCACTGGGTGCTTGCTTGTGTAAAGCAGGACACATCGAAGTCAATGCAAGCTGGTATTATTTCCCACTTAGTTGTGCGGTTGCTGACAACACTTTTGATTCAGGTTTATACACTGTTAATAATCTAGCTATACATGTGTTATAAAGGGCGTTATTAACAGCACCACACTAGCAGGCTATGCCAATGTAGTGTTATGAAACAGGTAGCTAAGACATTATAAGAGACCTTTAAATTACTGCATGACACGTCATGGTATCTCTGTCTGCTTCATTAATATTTCCGGTGCACAATCTCTGCATATTGTAGGCGATGGAACTAATTTTGGAAAGGATGACAAATGAACGGTCTCAGAGTAATATTATATTCCAAACTAGCAAATTTCAACAGGAGTCTGTCCCACCACAGTACCACCGCAGCGTTAGTGTTATGTTTGTATGCAGTTAGTATTACCCTTACTGGCACTTTTGAGTAACAATGTTTTAACAATGCAGTAGCAGTAACAGGCAGGACATGCACTAGACTAGTGTTGTGTACTGCGAGTTAATGAAATCCTTAACTATGAAGGAGAATGGCACATCACAGGACTAAATCAATGATGAGCATCAAAGGCACGTTGTGTTTTCCATTTAGGAAAGTGCATGTGTTTCATAGTAGCATTTGCACAAGAAAGAGATTTGAAAATCAAGTGGTTCTCAGCGGTTTGAGATGGTCGGGTAATGAAATATATGCGCATCCAATATTGTACATATGCAAATATTATGCAGTGACATCATACATAGCAAACATTATTTTAGGGTGCCAGATCTACTGTATTCCAACAGTAAATTGGACGCCACTATATTCACCAGTGCCAGCCGCAGGTAACAGCACATCATCAACACTGTACTGTACCTGTGAACTGACAGGGGTCTATTCCTGCTCTAACCTCATCAAACATAAGCACCACAGCCTGCTGAGAATGACTTGCAGAACAGCACAGGATGACTTTGAAGCAGATCATTAGCAAGTATTTATGTATTCATTTTGCAGTAATAAATACAGTAACCCGTCACATACCCGACTGCGGTGGGACCAGAGTACAGGCGGATATGTAAAAAAGAGAATAAATGAATCCTGTTTTAAATACCATTATACACAGATGTAACAATTACTATATTCACACAATTATTGTTTTGAGAGTCAGCTTTTATTAGGGAGCTTCTCTAAATCCCTTGTTTAGAAAGATACAGGGTGTTAATGCTTGTGACAGAGTAGCCGTCTGCCGTGTGGGTGCGTGCATTCGCTGCTGAGTGACAGGCAGGAGAGCGAGACGGAGGCTGACGTTGATACGCCCCCCGCAGGCGAACAGGATTTATTTACATATCAACACACTGAACAGCTCACGTGACACTACCAGCAATGGCAGTGCATGGAGCACATACAACACAGTGAACGAAAACTCTGGTAGGATCTGCAATCTCTGAACTCAGATTCTCTGTTCAGTAATGAACTCACATTGATCATGGAGGATAAACGGTTAGGGTGGATGTGTGACGGGAGGATACGCGTCAGATTACTGTACAACCATTAAATATTGCAACAAGGACAAAAAAAGTGTAACTCAAGTGCGCTGTAACTGTATTCAGAAGTGTACCCAGTACAGCCACAGCAAGCATATTGCTCGATATGGTCCAGTGTTAATTAACAACACAGCAACACTACATCAAAGATCTTTCACAGATGGCTTTTCACCACCAGCCCCACCTTTTCTTTACCACGTTAGTTTTTCCATTTATTTTATTTTCAATCTCTCTAACTCCCTCTATTCTGTTACCTCCCTTATATAATGACTATGTTTCATGCATTAGCAAACCCCTCATAACAGTGAAAGTCCCATTCTCACGTGTATCGAGGTATTGGCATAAACAGCATATCCAGGAGAACAGATGCTATTCTACAAAGATTCCAAAAGAATCGTCTGGGAATTCCACGAGCGGCAATCTGCCTTACAAGAGTTCAGATGCTTGGGTATGGTGCTAAGTTAACTAAGAGTCATTCATAAATCTGAACCGTAACATTGTAACTAAGTACACAATTGTATCAGAAAAGGATTAGGGTTAGGTTTATATCATGCAAACAGATTGACACTGTGTATAATGACATTGCGATTGTGTGTAAGCACACATGTATTTAATAAGTGTAAATACACGGTAATTAGAGGCACTTCATGTAAAGTGTTACCACACTATGTACCAGATAGCAGAATGTAAATATATATTGGGAAGAAGTTTGACTCCCAGTGGTATAATTTGCTATAAAAAGGCAGTGGAGTGATTCTGTTTTCCCAATTCTAAAGGTAGATGCAATCTCAAGGGGAGGCAGGAAATGTGATAACAATTACTGCAGAGCTGAAGGGCCCGTTGGGGGAGATTAGAAGTTTGTTAGCGGTTACTTCATGCTTGCCATCTTTCTCTAACTAGACCCCCCCCCTCCCATCCCCCATGCTGTGCAGGTACATGCACAAAATAAATTCAGCAGAAACCATGCGTAGAGCTGCCATGTAGAGAACAAATAAGAACAGCACATGTAACAATACAACGGAATCAGATCTCTGCTGATTAAGCCGTAACATAGTAATTATCTTGTAGAAACAGAAACAGAACCAGTGCTAGTATTTTGTCAGCCCCAAATCTCCACATACTCAATTGGGACGTCCCATTCTTGATTTCACAGCCTCCATAAAATAACTTGCTACCGGATCACTGTTAGTTGTGTTTGCTTCTAACCACATGATGTATCTAGAATATCCATCAATTGCACCATTAATGCAGATTCCATAGGGTTTCAGTTTATCATAGGACTCAAGATGCCATAGAAAATCTGAGTTATGCGTCTCAATCGATTTCTACGTCTAAATTGAACCCCTTGGGAGTTAATATTATCAAGCAGCTGTCTAATGTCATTCTGACTGACAACACATTCTACTCGAATGCATTTCAGAAGCCTTCATCTGCATCCATGCACCTGTCCAGCGTGCATGTAGAGCATCAGATCGCTGCTGTCACCCAAGTGTTCTACTGCATCACAATTCCATCCAAACATTCCAACTTTTCCTTATGGTTCAGGGCCAATCCAAAATGCAATGGGATTTGATTACTGCATCAGCCATGCTTGACAGTCTCTCCTGATTTGTGAATGTACTTGTGCAAGTGAGATATTGCACATTCATTTGTTTATTTATTTATTTGGCAGACACCTTCATCCAAGGCGACTTACTGTTACAGGACAGTACAGGGTTACAATGCAAGCTTCATATTTAAATACAGTGTAGTTCACAGTAAAAGTGCAAAATAAAAAATTCTACTAAAATACAATATGAACTAGGATGCAACAAGTTAGGATTACGACTACAATGACATATTAGTAGTGTATTAGTCTGTGTGATGTTCTGAAGCCTGATGAATTGTGTTTGCTTCCGGAAATAATTTGCATAATTATCTTTTAAAAATCGCAATCAGAAGCCCTGGTTATAACGTAATAATGACCTCATGAAAACAGAAAGCATGCTTTTTTTTTTTGCTCTACATGGCAGCTAAATGCTTCCGTAGAGGCCAAAGTAGGAACTTCATTAAAATTGCCTTCTGGTACATATATTATTTATAGGCACTGCGGGATCGATGTGGCTGTCAGGATGCAGCCACATCGTTCTAACATGACAGAGGACTGAAGAAGACTCCTCATTGAATTGCTGTGTCTGGTTTTGTATTCGTCTTATTCTAGTATTGTGTATTGCAGATTTGTATGTGTGAGACCTGACAAGCAAAAGAAAAGGAATAGCACAGCACAGCGTACTACAGGAACAGCACAGCACAGCACAGCACAGAATACTGCAGGAACAGCACAGCACAGCACAGTGTACTGCAGGTACAGCACAGGACAGCACAGCACAGTGTACTGCAGGAACAGCACAGCATACTGCACAGCACAGTGTACTGCAGGTACAGCACAGCACAGCACAGTGTACTGCAGGTACAGCACAGGACAGCACAGCACAGCATATTGCAGGAACAGCACAGCACAGTATACTGCAGGAACAGCACAGCACAGCACAGCGTACTGTAGGAACAGAACAACATACTGCAGGAACAGTACAGCACAGCACAGCATACTGCAGGAACAGCACAGCACAGCACAGCGTACTGCAGGAACAGCACAGCACAGCATACTGCAGGAACAGTACAGCACAGCACAGCGTACTGCAGGAACAGCACAGCACAGTGTACTGCAGGAACAGCACAGCACAGCACAGCGTACTGCAGGAACAGCACAGCACAGCACAGCACAGCATACTGCAGGAACAGCACAGCACAGCACAGCGTACTGCAGGAACAGCACAGAACAGCACAGCACAGCACAGCATACTGCAGGAACAGCACAGCACAGCGTACTGCAGGAACAGCACAGCACAGCACAGCGTACTGCAGGAACAGCACAGCACAACGTACTGCAGGAACAGCACAGCACAGCACAGCATACTGCAGGAACAGCACAGAACAGCACAGCACAGCACAGCGTACTGCAGGAACAGCACAGCACAACGTACTGCAGGAACAGCACAGCACAGCACAGCATACTGCAGGAACAGCACAGCACAGCATACTGCAGGAACAGTACAGCACAGCATACTGCAGGAAAGCATCCTTAGAGAAACCACGTGATATTGTGACCTTTCAACCATGCTACGTGGGATAGAATAGAAGCAGGTGGAGCCAACAGAGTTGAAAGGTCACAGTGTCACATGATTTCTCAAGACCAGGAACCAAAAAACACATGACAAGTTGTACTGCATTATAAAGAGAGAGATGTTCAGGAGCAGGCTCAGAATCTAATAAAAGACGGAGGTTGTTCATGTGCCTGGATAGGGAATGCAGTTTTGACAGCTTTGACAGTCGAGAGCATACAAGTATAGCAGCAGAAACTCACGTCTATAGAGGCTGAGGCAGCGGTGAGATTCCTCCAGAACATTTTGTGCTTGCTGGATGAGTTGCTATGAGTTGTCATTAGTAAGAAGAAACATCATTCTGGGAGTTTACAATAACAAAGCAGTGGAGACAGGTGTGCTTCCTTTTTTAATTGCATTTCCCTAGAATAACATTTAGGTGAAATATTGTCTCTTTCTGGATCCCCCTCCCCTCCACTTCTTTTTTTAAAATTCTGCAGTATGATGGAATGTTCTGTATCAATCTCTCTCTCCCTCCTCTCTCTCTCTCCCCATCCCTCCCTCTGTCAAACCCTTTGATTTCTAGCAGCCTCGCTACCTTAAAAAGCTCTTACTGCTAATATGTAGACCAATTTGTTCCAATTGACTGAGCAAGGTTCGTTATGATTCTGCCCTTTTCGAACACATATTCCGACAGTGCTGGGCAGAAGTGTTGAAAATGCCAAAATGGCATTTTGCTTTTTGTAGAGAAATGTCATGTCATAACATCTTGTTCGGGTCTTGCCATTGACAGGGTTAACATTATCATTCCACTTGTTTGTGTTGTTTGCTCTGTGGACGTGTCATGTGCTTTATTAAAATAAAGTCCCTCTTTTAAAGTTCTTGTTAAAACTGCAAGTGATATAACACGCTTCCCCCTCACTGCATATGTTGCTGCTATAGAACTTGAGAAAATACAACCTTGAAAATATAACATATAAATGCACACACTATATAAGACCCAAATGTATAGCTTCAAAACTCAGTTTATTAGTGTAATTGAAAATACAGGCTACGTTTTAAATGAATGGCTGCACATTCGTAACAAGAGAAAAGCATTAGCTTATGGCTAATGGATTTGATATATACTTTACAGGAAATGTCTACTAATAGCATGAACTGTCTGCAGTTCATGCTATTAGCAGTGCAGCTTGGCTGTTGTACCTATAAGTGGATATAGAACATTTCTATTAAAATTAAAGTGACCATGCATCATTCACATAAAGACACCCAGCTGCCCTGCTCCACCAGTTCATGGTGTTTCTCTTTCCTGACATCTCATCCCCCACCCCAAACAAGTAAGACCTTCCAAGAGTTTGGAAAAGCACATAGCACAACTTTTTTATTTGTAAATGTTTTTCAGTTTTGCTGTTACAAAGTCATGAAGTCATGTGAGACAGCAGCAGGATTCATGGTCCCCTCTAGACTATATTGATAGTCCCTCTTCAGTCCAGGTAAATCCTGTGTCTACCCTGGATCACAGGATCTCTGTTTTCAAAGAGAATTCTGAGCTGGCTGAACGAATGCTGAGCTCAGAGAAAGCCATTGTACTGAATGTTTAGGGAGATGAAGCCAGACTGAAATACGGCATTTCAAAGGCAGGTAAACTCATCTCCATTAGAATGGATATGCACTTGGTGTTTGTGCAGCTGGTATCCGTGGTTAACTAGCCCCCATTAAGAGAACCTGAACAAGGCTCTTCTAATTGCATATCTGACTGTATTTATATCAAACAGCCCAAAGGTACTGCTGTTTTATTCTTTGTTGTGATTGTAGGAGGGGATCATTGAGATATTGCAGGTCTTCAATTACAAGTAATCACTTTTGAGGGTGTAGGTCTCAGTTAAGCAGCTCTTCATTTGATTTGATTTGCTTTTATTTTTTGTAAGAGCAGACTCTGATTAAATGAAGATAATTGCAAGATGAAAAGCAGCTGATCTAATAAAGATCCATGACTGAAAAGGTTTTGTAGCGAATGCTACATCGTGGGCTTTGTCACACCTGCAGCAGAGCAATAAAGAGCGTTCTCTAAATACTTGAGTTGTGCTGCATCCCCCCCCCCCCCCCATCCCAGATCCGCTACCTTTTCATCTGACAGGCGACAACTCTACAGTTTGCACATGATGAGCCGTATGAAACAAAAACAAAAGAGTTGACAAAAAGAACTCGATATCTAAATACAATGTATTCAAAAAGGGCTTCCCGTACCATGAAGCGATTGACGAACGTGTACCGGTCTGTAACTACATACCTTAGGATGCAGCATTACTAGTGCTTTTACAACCCAAGCCACGGCGCTCCAAAAAAAACACAAGCAGGTGCTAACTTGAAGCATGTGCGGGAGCTGCTGCAAATCAAGGTGTGGGCATTACCTCTAGAAACACAAACGCTCTCCCGCTTCCTTCATTGTAAGATCGGGTACCTTTGTGCTTACAAATGAACCTCTGCTTCTTCTACTGAGACTACTGCTAATACTACTACTGATGGTCAGGCACTGGAAATATTAAACAGCAGTCGCACACAGGGAAATATTAAACAGCAGTCTCACGGGAGTCTGGGTGAACGGATCCTGGATACAGTAGATATGTTTGATACAGTAGCTATGATGTAACGTCTTTTTATTCGATGTTCAGTCCCACAGGGGTTTTCAAGGTTACTTGTCCCGTGAACCTTGCTTATCTCCAAGCTGCAATGATATTTGTTGTAAGGATTATGTATATCCGTTCAGACACTGCTCATAATCACTGCAGTGCATGGACATCTCGGAGTGTCAGATGCTGTGAATATTACCGGGGCTTGTAGATTGTGCTGCATGGTGGGGTTTTTGCTGCTGATAAAGGTCGCCTGGCATTCTGTGCCCTTGAAATCCTGCAGGATTGGGTGTCTAATCAGAGGAAGCTATTTTAATGTGACAGTAGCTAACATATAAACGATTTTAATACTGTCCAACTCCCCCTCATAAAAACAACCAGTAGCTGAGCAGTTTCAGCCCAGAGCGAGCAAACGACTGAAGCTGTTTAGAATGACAGTGCCAGCTGAAACAGCAGAGTGCTTGATAGAGGGTGAAAGTGAGAGTCTGGACAGACAGTGGAACAGCTCTGCCTCTAAACTATGCAGCCTGTCCACGCCATAGCCCAGTCCCCTGCACTCAGAGATCTGCCTCTAAACTATGCTGTCTGTCCACACCATAGCCCAGTCCCCTGCACTCAGAGATCTGCCTCTAAACTATGCTGTCTGTCCACACCATAGCCCAGTCCCCTGCACTCAGAGATCTGCCTCTAAACTATGCTGTCTGTCCACACCATAGCCCAGTCCCCTTCGCTCAGCGATCTGCTTCTCAAAGCCAGCGCACCATTCTGCTAAACTGTCAGCCCTGGCTTTGCTTCCTGGGACGCCCCAGATTAACCTTTAAGCCCTGATGGAGCTCAGTCTGCATGGAGGCTTGAAACCCCTGGGAGCTCTGGGTTAGAAGAGAGCTTCAGTCATGCAGCACCGAAACTGAGGCGCACAAGAAAAGCAGTGTTGCCCTAACGTGCATGAAAACTGACCTTTCCCATACACTCAGACCTGAAAGGTCAGAACCATGTAAAGGCTGAATTAGGTGGAGGTGAATGACCCTGTTTCATGATTATTATTATTTGTTGTTCTCCAGGGGTTACATGAAATCGGTAATAATTCTGTAAAGAGCCTGTTTAAAAAAAAAAAAATACGATTAGTAACATTAGTAGTGTACAAATTGATGGAGAGCCACTGGCTAACAATACCAGATGAGCCAGCTGGATAAGGCACAGGGAAAATAACATCTACAGGGGGTGCGATGCAGCTAGCAGAACAAAGTAAGGACCTGCACGTATTACAACACTGCTGTATACTACGCCTTGTGGGTATACTAGAGTCCCCTAGTCACTTTCTGCTCACTATTACTGTTCATTATTATGGGTCTGTGTGACGATGCTGTGATCAGCAGGACTGTCCTGAGTGGAGCTTTCTGTCTCAGAGACCGTATCCTCCTCTATTATATTTCAACTGGAAGGCAGGTTTACAAGATAAAACCTGGCATGCAGTATCATACCCCGGGCTACACAGTGTAATCAAAACCAAGGCTGGGTTTAGTCACAGCATACCCGTCCCTGGAACGTTTCAGAAGATGGTGGAGGTGTGCTGTAGCTGATCCACTTGCAAGGAAGTTCAAATGAAGTAAAGACTGCTTACTTCCTTTTTTCCTAATTACTGTGTATTTACATAGTAGTTACTTTATAAATACATGTGTACTTACACATAATTACCATGTTATGATGCACAGTTACAGTGTACTTAATGTGTAAATCTTTTTGCATGATATATGTAAGTACACAATTGAGTCAGAACAGAGACAGCATTCTTTGTATCACTTCAAGGGGCAAGCATTATCATGTAACATACCACTGTCCCTGCTCTAACTGAGCTTGTAATGACCTGGGCATGGCCTGTGTCATGCTGTTCCCATGCAATTACATCATGTAATACATTGTTGTTCACAAGCACGTAATTACATAGTATTTAATCTGTAAATGCAGTTTACAATAATGTAATTACACATTGTCTACTCTGTATATACATGTTATAACAATGTAATTACACAGTAATGCAGTATATATGCGTTATGATCATGTAATTACACAGTCTTTGTGCTGAAAACACATGTTTTAATAATGTAGTTCCACAGTGATTTACTGTGTAAGCATATGTTATAACAGTGTAATTACATGGTGAGTACTCTTCAATCACGTGTTATAACAGTGTAATTACACTGTGTATGCCCTGTAATCTGAAGTAGTACTTTGTTTCTTTACACATTAGACACATTTGTTTTACTCATTAAGACACACTCCTTAATTGAGTATCATTGACTTAAATATGACAGACGCACCTGGGTATTCATAGAGAAAAGGGTCATTATAAACCACACTAATCCAATGTAATCCTTCTGCACTGAGTCTCAAAGCTATCTGTTCCATATGTAAAAAACAGCAACATATGCTTGGAATTATAGCCACTTCCTTTTTGTACTTTGCCGTTACAAAAAAAAACAAGAAAAAGCATCAGAAATATACAGAGAGAGCTAAGCGTCTGTTTACTCCTGCTGTGACACAACAGGATCAGCTGCTAACAAAACCAGCCACTGCTGCGCAACACAATTAAAACAGCTCCTTGATGTGCTGGCAATGCTTCGCTGGCATTTCCAAAGCATGCTCTAAAGCAAGGCATTGTGGGAACCCCTGCAGAGCCCTTCTGTCGCTCACACAGTTTCTCAAACAGCCCCGTTGGCACGAGCCTGGCGGTACTTACGATCGTGAAGTTCATGACTTTGAGGATCCAGATTGTCAAAGCGAGGTTGACCAGGATTAAAACCATGAGGAGCAGAACAAAGAGGTACAGGCAGCGCTTTCGCCAGCCGTAGATCCCCACTTTGTACACGTGTGGTTCTTGAGAGACATTGTTTCTATGAGCGCACTGTTCCTGGGTCATCTGCAAGAGACAAAGGGAGAGGAATTTAGTATGAGGGTTTTGTTGTTCTCTTCATTTCTGAATGGTGAAACAGCACTCTACTGTTCTGTACTGTGCTTTGCTACAGTTTCATAGTTTAAACTGAACCATGAACATTGGCATGAACATTACTTTTCCATTGCTACACTGTTGGTACCCAGATTGCTTTTTCTTAATCTCCCCTCTCCCCTCTCCCCAAATAGTGTTTTCATGCTGTGTACAGCACTATAAAAACCATGCTGTGCTAGCTTGGTGTATAGGTCAATTTGCCACTAGCTGTCATTTAGCATTTAGTCATGTGCATTTAAGATGCACCGTTTTGTCAGATTTTGTCATTTTCTCAATCTGGTGTTGGCATCCTTGGAGTTAATCACCTGCCTCAGCACGTCCCTTTCTCTGTGACCTTTTACACTGCAATACGTGGCATCATACAGTGCAGCCACGCTACTGGCAGTGACAATACATTTGGACAACTTGTAGTAGATCCTTAAAGACATTCAAAGCTAAATGCCACGACACCGGGGATCTCCATAACTGCGAAAATACTTCATTGGGAACGTGCTTTTACAACTGTCAGGTCTTATTGGAACGCTCTAGAAAAAAAGGGTTCTTCAGAGCAAACACTTTGAATTAACTGGCAAAGGGAATACATCTTCCTCATATTTATCCAAGAATCCAAGCAAGGTTCATCCCTGAAGCAGGGCGGTCTATAGTACTGAGACCCTGCCATCCCACAATGCCATCTGAAGGAAAGTACCGGTGCTCTGCAGCTGTTCTCTCGTCAATACTGACCGCTTTTTATTTCTGATCAGCAGCAAGCATGGCATGTATGCAACGTATCCGCCTTGCCCTTGCTCAGGAAAGAAAGCCACTGATCTTGTACAATGCCAAGCTATCCCCTTTTGCTGTGCAGACTTCACACACAGAAACCTGCCGCAGGTTTACTTGGCAGAGAGTGTTTTGAACTTGCATTCGTTCGATCTGACTCAAGACCTTCCAATGTAAGCATGACGTTGTGCTTTTAAAGTAATACGGTGGGGGGGGGGGAGTGTCTTTTTATAATGAGCACGGTGATGGGAGTTGATCACTTATCAATCAATACCTGGTTAGGGGGTCAAATACAAGAAGTGCGATTCATCAGCTGATACAAACACTCCATTGATCTGTTCTCTTGAGCACAATGGGCCACACGGTCTGAAGGTCAAATAGGAATTATGTTTTGAAGCACAAAATGTTGCTCAATTTAATGCGTTGAAAGCATTTTGGGGTTCCTTAATCAGAACAGAGGCAGGTATCTTAGAATACAGCACCATTCTTCTACTCCAGTGTCACTGGAGATTTGATAATAGCCCAGTTGTAATTACAGATGGGAAGCAGCATGCATGTTTGTACTTGTTAATGTCTTTCCTAAGTATTAGGTGGTAACACTGTGCCTCATTTATAATTGCTCTTGCATCTCTATTAACACAGTTCTGCTTTGCATAAGGTCTGCAGTCTGAACCAGGGCTTTACAACGCTCACCATGATGGATGCATCCCTGCCACTAGCAGAGTTTACAGTATTATGACACTGCAAACAAGCACTAACCTTACTGTACGTGCTCTTCAGTGCCTTCTACAGGCTTTTTATATTAGACTGGCAATGCAAAATGCAAAGTTGAATGACGCCCACGGTATGTAGAGGCATGGCTTCTTCAGATACTTTTCATTGTGTCTGGTCCTGTGCAATGCAGGGATTTCATCATCATTAATCAGCTACATCTTTTGCATGATATATCTAAGCACACAACTGTATCACAAAAGGGTTAGGATTCGGGGAGTTGGGGTTATATCGTGAAAAACGATTTCCACATGAAGTACATTGTAACTATGCCTAATAAAACTGTACTTCTGTGTAAGCAGACATGTATGTTCTTAGTAACTGCTATGTAAATGCATAGTAATTAGAGACACAATGTACATTGCTACCGTTTTGTTTTTATAAAACCTTTCTGATAAACGATACATTACATCCAGTCATCCAGCACTTTATTTTGTGTTAGAGTTATCCAATCTAAACAGTTTAAAATACCTTCTAAGTGAATAATGAAAGCTGAAAACCCAATCACAGAAATGAACCATGTTGTTTTTTCGTTTCAATTACAAATGGAATTGTAGATGAGAAAATGCAAGCTTGGGTGAGCACTTATTGTGGCTGGAGTGGAGATGAAGGGGTTTTACAGAGAAAAGCACATCAGTAATGCACCTGGAGGTACACAGAATTATTAATAATAATGAATGGTCAGCATTGCCAAAGCTCTTTTCTGTATTTCGTAACATTTTATCATGAAAAGAAAACAACCAAAAAAAGAAACATGAATAGAAAAATACCAATCCCCAAGCTCCTCACAAGTCTGTGTTTGTTTCTTCATGTGTTTCAGAACTTTATTGGGTGTTTCTTTCTTTCTGAAAATCTGATCTACTGACAAATCAGATTCAAAAATCTTAGCGAATCTCGTCCAGGATGTTTCATTGTGTTGTGATTCAAAGCCAGCTGAGAAGATAAGACAGTGACACTGTGACTACAATGGGACACGCTCTCAAGGGTCCACAGTTAAAGACAATCCAATCTGTATTGCTTTTATAAAATGAGATGAAGCCAAGCGTCCATGAATGCAGTGTATTCCATGCCAGTCAAAGACAGGAACCAATCAGCTAACCATTCTTCATTGCATTCCAGGCAAAGCTGCAGTAATACAATGTGGTCTGATTTCACACACTGCAGTACAAACGCTGCCACATCTTTCTATTGTATCTCCCTCTGTGGATGTTTAGAAACTGCATCACACTCGGCTAAAAAGCACTTTTTTGTAAGTTTGAACTCAAACCCACAAAATGCTGTTAAATGAAATGCATTGTTCCTGATACGCTTTCTATAAAACAGGCTGTTCTGTCTCCTGATACTCACTTAGCAGTATAACATGAGAAAGTGCAAGATGACCCTGCAACATTAAGATATGTAATGCTTCTGCTATTCTGGGACTTATGGTTTTATGACCACAGAGGTGTTGGAGTCTGGCCAGCCACAATGTTATTGTTACAGTGTACTTTACTGCAACCTCTGTATTTTATACTGTCAAGGTTAATATGCTTGCAATAATTAATTATTAGTTAGCTATGCTGGAGTCCTGTCATTGACTTTAATGTGTAAACATAACAATAGGAAATGCAATGTCTGGAGCTGAGAGCCAATGTGTGGAACAGAGGAATGTATCAAATATCGAATAAACCATCATCATTCGTTGAACTAACATAGGAAGATCAACCCTTTAGACCAGTGGTTCACGCTGCACAATGGGCTGTAGGTGTATAGTGACTGCGTTTCAGTCCACACTCCCAGGACAGGCTGTGATGGCAGATAGCAGTCATGCTGCACAATGGGCTGTAGAAGGTGTATAGGGACTGCGTTTCAGTCCAAATGTGTCTTACCACACATATTTGCATGTTCACATATTTGCATGTTCTAATCTGTGACCATGGCACACAGGTTGCTGCTTGAGAAATTGCCATGTTGCAATGGCAGCTCTATTACAAAATTAGAAACTCAATGAGCAGAGACTTCTGAAAACGTTCTTTTTCTTTACTTGAATAGTGGCATGAAATATGAAATCACCCTGAGCTTCATCATCACTCCACTGTAGAAAGATAACACTTGTAAGAAACCTCATTACTGACCCAACAGGGGGGGTTCAGAAATGACAAGACCCTTACAGCAGGTCTTTATTTATAGAGAGCCACGAGGAGATTCAGCCGAATGTAATTCAGGATGAAGGCAGGCAGGTCCAGATGGCTCAAATGGTTTTTTTTTTTTATCACTGTCTTTCTGCAACTTTTGTGTTTTTTACGACTTCTTCAGAAAAAGTTGGCAGCCTAGTGAGCCACAGTGCTGCATTTCACTGAGCTATACAGCAGGCTCTGTATTTATGTAATCGCTTTGTATTTCTGCTGTAACCTCTGTGCTGCATCTTTTTATCACTGAGATTAATATGCTGTCCCTGACATTGCAAGATACAGTATATATATATACAGTACAACAAAACAGAATTGCCATCATTGGCCAGAATCAGGATTTTGCATTTCATTTAGTATTTATTGTTATTTTGAATCATTTTGTATACAAGCTACACCAGGGAGGGAGTTTATTAAATTTGAGCTAATGGACCATCACATGCAGTCTTGGCAATGTCTTCCCTGAATTAGTTTGCTGATGTTGTGGTGATTACCCCCTACGCCTGGGCGCCTCGTTTGATATCCAGTACAAACACCATCGAGTGCAGGCAGCGTATAACCCAGAGATCATTTCCAAACCCAGTACTGTTTGTCAAACCTCTCAAACCCAAATGAAGAGCGTCTGTGTTAATATCCGCCAGTACACCAAAACGTCCTGAACTGGGAATGCCCCTGAATAATGTGTAAGCAATCTTTAAGAAGCGTTTTATATGAAAAGGATTATACCTTTATTTAAAAAAAGAGGTGTTCCATTCTTAAAGGACATATACCTTTTCCAACAGCCTGTAGAGAATGCACTGAGCACCCCTGGAAGGTATCCACATGACGATGGCTCGTGCTGGACATGTGACATACCTGCATGATGTCATCTGGGGATTACACATTAATCACAAGTATAAAAGGTTCTTGGCTTTAGCTCGATTGGCCCTGCATGCTTCACTGTATTGCCGGTAATGCTTTTGGTTGCTGATGCTCTGTGCACATGTAAGTGACAAGTCTCCCATCCTGGAATATGATGAGCATTCTTGAGCACATCAGCTCTGACAGGTTGACATGACAGAATACCCAATCCCACATTCCTGCCCTACTGTATGTGTTCCCTATGCTATCCAGAATAGCCTAACATGTCACAATGACCTTATCCAAACACAGGCAGTACAATCTCCATGGTCTCATATTACCACGAATGTGCTGTTAGATTACTGTCAGCTCATCAGGTTTTTTTTTCTTTTAGCTCTAAAATGATTTTATTCCAGCTTGGTCAGTTTTGCTTGCTACTCACCCTCCTCCATAATTATTTAAATTAATATTTAAACAAAATGCAACATGGAGTACAAATGCAAGAATCAGGCAAATTAATTCAACTGCATTAAAAAACAATTCTCCTTTTAAATGTAACATTAGACAATGGACTTGAACCACGTGCACACCACAATGTGATCTGCTTGTTCAAAGGAAGGCTGTGCTCAAAGCATATGGCCAGCTTGAAAGCATTTTCTACACAATCCCACTGCTGGGTTAGAGGTTACTTTAGCATTTCTGTATGCTTTGTCAAGAAAGCTTTAGCTAAAAGTAAGGTCAGGCATCTGAATTCTCGTCTGAGTCACTGAGGTACAAATTCATTTCAGTTCTTGTATTTCAAAAGACGACTGATTCTTGAAAACCCTTCAGTGTGAATTGACACCTCATATACAGTACACTATACACATATAGTCAACAATAATAATTCAGGTGCTGTATGGACAGGTAAAGCCCTGAGCTTGCAGTTCCCCTGTTAAACTCCCACTGCTGCACATTGCTCAGCCCTGTACTTTTTCTTTCAGCTTCACTGTCTCCTCTCCACAGAGATATATTTCCACCCTGAGTTGATGAAAGCACTTTCTGCTCTGGAGTCGTGAGTGTCGAGTTTGTGTGAATGGGAACATTTCTGCTCTAAACTAGCGCTTACAGAATTTGAGCGAATGGACTGGACAAATAGGCTGTGTGTTTTGGACCAGTTCTGTAGATATATTCTGAATTTTAAAAAGGCAATTAGAAGGATACAGTATTATTCGGCTCTGCGCTGATCGTGGCATCAGTGAGGTTTGTTGTCTAGTTAATGCATCCCTGGATTTGCATGTTAATTGTTTGCAGCATTATAAATATTATTAATGAATGATTAGTGAAACACTTGGAAAGGTAGATTTGAGAGGGTGTCGCTGCCACGCTGAAGTGTCTATTTTTAAAGTGTCAGATTAAGAATTTATTAGGCAGCTTGCAGAAGCCAGCAGTGAAACAATAGCTGCTGTAACAAGAGAAACAATGTGGGGGATATGAAATCTTCAAACCACCTTTTAAAAGTTTACCATGCTCAATCTGCACGTCATGTTACTGTTTTTTCTATGGTTATAGGATGCATTTACTACCATACTTTACCATGGTTTACCATGGCTTTTTAAATGTTTTAACATACCTCTCTGGGCTTACAGTGCTTAACCATGGTTTACTATGCTTTCACTGTGCTTTATTACACTTCCACTGTGGGAAACGTTTATAAGGGTACTCAGTGTCAATTAAAATATGCTCGGGAACATTTTCTAGTTCAGTTTACAAACAATTAAATTCATATGAATATTGCACCAAGGGTTTTTAGTTAACTCTGTAGTTGAATATTTAACAGTAATTTGTGTACACCCCCCACCCCACCCCCCGAAATGTCTAAAATGTTCTTTCATCAGAATTAATGTGATGCCCTACTTGTTTACATTCAGAAGTGACTCTGTCAGTTTAAATGACAACTCGATGTTTTTCCAGCTGTTACGTCAGATGTTGACATGTTAACCTTGAATAATTAACTCAAGTCACATCTTATTTATTTATGTCTGTATTTTGCAGATGGTCTCTCTAGTGAGTAAGCAGCGGACTGCTGTGCGGAGCATGTTTCACAGTCCCAGCACTTTCTTACACTCTTTCACTTTGTTTAAATGAGTTTGCTGTTTAATGTTTAATTTAAAACCAAGGTACAGTCCTTTGTAAAAAATGTATGTGAATCCAGTGAGCGTACTCACATAGAACTAATTCAACACAGCCCTTTTAAAACAGGCCTTCTTACTTTATCACAGGCAGGGTCTGCCTCCCCAAACACAGAAGTCTTGAGTTCCTTTGAGAGTCCACCACACGGCATGGCAACGCTAAAGACCTCGCTTTCCTTTCAACATAACACACACACACATAGAAGTAAACCCACTGCTCTTATCATAAGGAACAAAGGACAGATCCTTCAAAGAAACAAAACAAAACAAAGTGAAGCTGCAAAGATCATGCCAAAATCAAACCTTACCTCTTCTTAGTGCACATGCAAACTCGGGGTGTGACAGGATGAGTGTTTCTCTACAGGAACTGCATGAGACCCAGCCTGTCAGAGCGCAGGCAGACCCTTGTCAGATTTTCCAATAACAGGGCTCTCAGCCAAGTCCCTGCCCAGGCCTGAGGAATTTCCTGGATGCTTTTTCACAGTCTCTTTACCCCTGGTTTCAATCGAAGCAGCTCAGCAACTGTATGCTGCACCGCTCTGCTGGTCTGAATTACAGCTTTTGGTCAGCTTCCAAATTTAGACCCAAAACACATGTGTGGTGTTAAAGAGACAGGGTCTGTTATTTCTGTACAGGGAGACCTTGCCTCTGACTCCAGACTCATACTAATGTACAGCATGTCTCTGTGTGACAGACAGTGGGTGGGCAACAAGCTGGTTACAGCGCGTTTCTCTCTTCTCTTTTTTTGTTTTGCCAACTTGCATTTTTCTGCGTCAAGAACAATGGAGATCATTGTTCCTTGCAGAATGGCATGGCATGTGAATGAAAGCAAATGATTTTCTCATTGCCTAATTGTGCCTCTTGAAGCTATTTCATTAATGAAGCTGGTTCCTTAATGAAGCTGGCTTTTCAAAAAACTTTGAGGTTCCCACTAGATTAAACACTTACACATTAATCACTTACTGTAAGTAAGTCTGCCTGCAACAACAACACAGTGAAATATCCCTCTCTCTCCCTCTCTCTCTCTCTCTCTCTCTCTCTCTCTCCTCTCTCTCTCTCTCTCTCCCTCTCTCTCTCTCTCTCTCTCTCTCTCTCTCTCTCTCCTCTCTCTCTCTCTCTCTCTCTCTCTCTCTCTCTCTCTCTCATTCAGCATGTGGTTAGCAGGCTGGAATCTCTCAATTCCTGGATTGGCTCAAGCTGCCATATAAGGTGACCATAAGCTTAGCACTGGCCTGGTTGAAATGATATTTCACTTCACTGCTCATCAGATCTCAGGGGGTTGTTGTCCAGACTTCAGGCCCGTTTTGTATTTTATTAACTCTACATTTTAGAGAGGTCCTGGAGTCACAAGTGAGTGGAGAGAAACAGTTTTATTTATATCCCTTTGCTGACTGCCTGTCTGAGCAATGCCAGTAACACGTCAAGAAATGCATCCGCCCACACCGGAGGTGGAGCTGAACTAATTATAACTGCTGCTCCCTGATAAACAGGGTCAAAGGAAAAACAAAACGGGAGTCCAGTTTCTGTGCTTCCGTCAGGCTGCAGGCTCCAGTCTACCCAACTGGAATCATTTCAGGGGTTAGGCAGAGGTCCACAAGCAACATCTGAACAGAAGGGGTAAGGAGCTCACATGGCATTTCACTTCATCACACCAGCCTCTCAACCAGGAAACAGAAACCTCTTCAGGCTTGCTAAATTATATTTCAGGATTTACTGCTGTGTGGTTTACAGAAAAGGACAGAGCTTCCAGTCCTTTAAATTGGTGCTTCGAAGTGAATGCATTCTGAGTTAATGTGATACCAGCACAGTATTACATGCTTCAGAATTTAGCTGGAGATCAGGTAGCATCTTTTTGCTGCACCTGAATTAGAAGCAGTGGTTGCGGTTTGCGTTGTGAACGTCTCTGATGGAGTTTATACAGAGGGAGAGTGTGCATCTTCAATAGCTTCAGTGGAAGACAGATCAACTCCTGCTACACACTGGGAATTTGAATGATCTGCACTAAGGTGGCTGCCGCTATTTTTACATTTACGTGCTTGTGGCGGGGCGATATGAAAAGTTTATAGGACACATAAATCGGGGCGGAGGAGCTCAAGTGAGAGACTTTTCTGCTCAGAACCAGACTCATTAGACTGAGCGGTCTCGGAGCTGAATGTAAAACCAGTGGAAACAGTGGGAGGAAGAACAGCGTGATTGGAAAAGGCCTGGTGAACTGCGGGGGCCGGCTGGAGAGAAAGGGAATGGTCATTGGAATGGGAGCAGTATAAGCTGGCTCAGTAGAAGCTGGCTGGACACACGCAGTTGAATTAAGTGGCTGGGGTGTGATCTAGCCCTGCCGTTATCTGTGTGTCTCTCTCCTCAGTCCTAGGCTGATTGCCTGGCTCTTTTCACTGTGCTCGCGGTTAGCTGTCTGATTGGTCAGGATGGCTGCTGACTACTTAAGTTCCCCAAATCATCAGTAGTGAAAGCTTTAGCTTTGACAGATAATC